>NW_007577861.1:493241-518196 GCF_000690725.1 Stegastes partitus | reverse complement strand
TTGCGTTTTTACTAATACTGTATTTATACATAATACTGTATTTATTCATTTTCATCCTTGTATTGCACTTATTATTGTTACTATTATTATTATCCATATGTTTAGTTCTGAGCTGCAAGGTGGCTCGGTGGTTAGCACCGTTGCCTCGCAGCAAGAAGGTCGCCAGTTCGCGCCCCGGTGAGGACACCCGAGTTCTTTCTGTGTGGAGTTTGCATGTTCTCCCCGTGCAGCGTGGGTTCTCTCTGGATTCTCCGGCTTCCTCCCACAGTCCAAAAAAACATGTTGGGGTTTACTGGTGATTCTAAATTGTCTGTAGGTGTGAATGTGAGTGTGCTTGGTGTAGCCCTGTGATAGACTGGTGACCTGTCCAGGGTGTCCCCTGCCTTCACCCTAAATTGGCTGGGATAGACTCCAGCTCCCCGCGACCCTAGTGAGGATTAAGCGGTGCATAGATGATGGATGAATGGATGTTTAGTGCTGCTGTGAAAGATGTTGCTGCTGTTACTATGGACATTTCCCTGGTGTGGGGAGCAATAAAGGATTATCTTATATTAGTTCAGGCAAATGACCTGCATCTCCTAAGTAGTCTTTCTATTTCTTTATAGATGCATAAAAATGGTGCATTATTTGACTTGTGTATGCCGATTCTGAAGATGTTGCTGTTTATCTGTAGTTCTGATGTATTATTTGTTATTGGACTAAAGACTAATGACAATATGAAGCTAATTCTACATACTTACCAGCTGTAGCAGTTCTGGTAGTTTTCAAAATATAGTTTACCATCCTCGTACAAGATTTGGGATTTTGAGGCCTTGCTCCATACTTTAATAAAAGTTCTGTTTTCCTGCAATGTGACAAAAAATAATGAATATAGTAAGAGATTAACTGAAAGTAGTTACAGTGAACATTTAACCACATTGTCTTTGATTACCTGGAGGATGATTCCTCTCACGACATTCATGCAGTGTCTAAATAGAATCCCAGCATCTTTCATCCCTCTCCTCCTGCAGCTCAGCAGATCAGCGGCGTTAATGCTTCTCCTTCTCCGGTATGGCGCCATCAGCAGGTTGCACTTTCTTCTACAACAAGACTGTCTGGGAGCATGACAAGTGACAACAAGCTGAGGTGACCCCAACACCCCTTCCGCAGTCAGGTAAGGAGAGGGCAGTTTTCCAGTCCGGTGATGTTACTTGTGTTTACTGAGCGTCATGTTTCTGAGATCACTGTCCTTCACTGTGGCTCCAGCTAGCACTAAAAGTTAACCGTTAGCATAACTTAACTAAAAAAAAAAAAGCTTAACGTGTCGCCAGCTTCATTCAGAATTCGTGTCTGTCCTGTTGTGTGATCTGGAAGAGTTGTCCAGACGTGAGAAAAACAAGAGAAATCGGCAGTCACAGCGTTAAAGTGGTGGGCATTAATGTCGCTTTTAGATCGAGCTTGTGCCGTTAGCTAGCTGCTAATGCTAGTACCTGCTTCCGCTTCATGTTTTTTTTTTTTTTTACAGGCGTCTTCTTCTACTGTGGAATTAGAGGCACGTTGCTCCGCCTGGAACTCTAGCGCCCTCCTTCGACTGATAGTGCGCTAACTTTAGATATACAAACCACCCCACAACATTCACACTTTTTAGTTTTAGGAACATTTTATTTTATACTTTTTGACAGTAATAATAATTCAAAAAATCAAAACTTTATTTTAACTGTAAATTTCAAAATTGGGGTCACAAGGTGCTTTCTAAAAGAGTGGAATATGCAACGCATTTAAAGAAACATTAGTAAAGATGGTCATATATTCAAAAGGACAATAAGGTTATGTCATTACAAATCATCAGGAGCCTTGTACTTGACCATATCTGATTTGCTTGAAACTTTTTTTAAATTATCATAAACTACTGATACTTAAAACTGTATTAGGCACTTTCCACAGTATTTTCTTTTTTTTTTTTTTTAAATGCCCATTTCACTCTTTCAGCATGTTCTTTTTTTTTGCACATTGAAATTTGAAGCAAATAATCTCCTATTATGGGTGTGAAAAAAATTATGCAGTCATGAAAAGTTCCCATAACCCACGTTAACACATTAACAAAAAATAAAAATGACAATGTAGAAATCAAATAGTGATATTTTCTGAAATATATGTGATCTATATGTGTGTCACAATTACAAAAACAAAACATATAATAGTATAACATATAAGACTTTTCTAACTGATTCTGCAGTTATGACAAATTGTACCACAAAAACAAAAATATTGCTAGTTAGCCTAATCCAAGTAAAACAGAGTTCTGGAGTTTCAAAAAGGTTCTCGAAATATAAAAAAGAAAATCATTTTTTTTATAGAAATATGGGCTTATTTGTCATTTTCGGATCCCATGTTGTAGGCTGTTTCCTTACCTGTTATACTTGCTGAAATCATGTACTTATTGAAAGAGATGCTTAAATATAAACTCTTCAGCCATTACTATAATTAGTTAAGATATATACTACAACAAATAATAGTATAAATTAATTACTATACAATTGAGAATGTCTGATCCACTTGTCCAATATTATTTCAGGCTTTTATCTTAAATAGTTCCTGAGATATTATTCAACATACCCTTAAATTTCAAAACGCGAAAAAAGAAAAGAATTGTGCTGCAACAGGGTCAGCTGGCAAATTTTTTTTCTAAAATTATCTCAGAAAATATTTGATATAGTAGACTAAAATCTAACATGCATTTTTATAGATATTCATGTTTTATAAATTTTCAGGCAAACAAGAGATGGTCAAGCAGTATTATCTGAAAAATATGATGATTTGAGATTAAATGATCGATAATAAATCAATAGAGAAGGCATGAAATATTATACAAATGCCTGTGTGTACATGTCAGTTTTTTAATCAGATTGTTTTGTATTTGCATGTTTTAGCTCTTCACACTGAGGCAACATTATATTTACATGAATACATTCAAAGCATTAATATGTTTTTAGGCTGCACTGTTCTATCAAATGAATATATTATAGACAGACATGTAAAGGAAGAACCTGAACCCTTGACCCCTACAGTGAGGGAGATCATTTTGCTGTTATGGTTTGCATCCATTTGCAAATCAGTACAAACAGATTCCTCAGTGTTTCTGTCTCTATTTTTTATTCTTTCACACTGTAATAATACACGCGATCAGGCAGAAGTCACTACATTTGCTTGTTAAATGCTTCACCTTTATTTCCGAATACCATTGTGGTTTATTTTGCTAGATGCTCTTTGATTGAAAAGCCCTTCAGCATGTGTTGCCTAACCAATGGCATTGTACCTGAATTACTGAAAAAATCAGAAGTGAGGACAACAGTTCAGAAGTTGGCTAAAGACAGTCATGTAACAGATCTGTACAGTTTCATGTATTCAGAAAATTCAAGGATACAAGATGCTCTTATTCCTTTGTTTTAGCCCTGTGTGTCAAAATACCTCTTTAATCTGTTATTTTCAGAGAAAAAAATCACTGTATTTTTTTAATAGCAGTTTGTTAATATACTGTCACAATAAAACACAACATGATTTTTTTTTCCAACAACACAAGGATTACAAGAATTGCTTTTTACATGTTTGTATTTCTACAGTTTTGTTTAGTCTTTGTTCTTTATAAATTACTAATCTTTTTTTTTTTTTTTTACTTGGCTATATATTTTTAAACTGCAAATTGTTTCTTATCATCACCTTGGTTCACTGTGAACGTATTACTGATTGTATTCACCTCCTCCTGCTGTTTTACAGAGTAAATGCATAAACTGCAGAGCTTCTCTGTGGCCAAACTGGCTACAGTTTTTATCAGACTGTCCGTGAGATTGAAGAGCTCTGGAGGAAGACCTTCAGCTCCACTGGGCTCCAGGATTCTGACCGATCCTGATGACATCTTTAAGCACAACATGTGGTTAGTGTTAATAAAAACATGTAAAATGTTGTTGCTTTGTTGTGGACAGACATTACATGAAGCCAGTTATCTCAGAATTTCAGTCAAGGTGTGCCCACTTTTATTAGGCGGAAATCTCAGAGCCTCTTTTCTTAATCGTGAAGCATAGTTTAGCATTTCCTTAATGGCAAGGCAGGTTTATTGAAGTGCTTCACACAAAAGTATAAGAAGACAAATAAAATCAATCCACAAAACATAAACACAATTATTAATTAATTACATTAAAAGCAACAAGGCAGATAAAATCAATCCATAAAAAACATAAATACAATCATTCATTAGAAGAGTACAGATAAAATACTTTCAGCTGTCATATGCACAACTAAATAGAGCTGTTTTCAGCCTGGATTTGAACATTGTCAGAGTTGAGGCCTGTCTCACATCTTCTGAAATCCAGTTCTAGATTTTAGCTGCATAAAACTGGAACCTCACCATGTTTAGCCCTGACTCTGGGCACCAGCAGGAGACCACTGCCTGAGGTCCCTAGAGCCCAAGATGGTTCACATGGCACTAACGTACTTTGGTGCTGGACCATGAGGAGATGTGCACACAAGCAAAGCTGCTTTAAAGTCAATTCTCTGAGCGACAGGAAGCCAGCACAGAGACTTGAGCACTGGACTAATATGGTTGTACTTCCTGGTTCTAGTCAGGACTCGAGCAGCAGCGTTCTGGGTAAACTGCAGTCGTCTTACAGCTTGTTTAGAGAGGCCAGTGAGCAGCCGTTACAGTAGTCTAACCTGCTGGAGACAAACGCATGGATTAGTCTCTCTAAGTCTGGCTTAATGATTTAAGTATATCTTCAGATGCATTGAAAAAATCCTTGGTAAGTCAGCAAAACGAATAGAAAACGTGAGTCACTAACGTTAAATGAATGTATCAAGATTCAACAGTTGCTATAGTGATGCTTTTTTTATGTCAGGGATCATGTTCGGTGGACAGAGGAGGACGAAGAAAACGCACGACAGAAGGCAGAAGAAAATTCCAGTGAACAGCATCCTTTAAAGGACCAAGGCAAGAATGCATTCCCACAATGTATTTTAACATATTTCAATAGATTTGACCGAGTTATGCACAAATAAAACAGTAAACATGTTCCTAACTTCCATCCATGCAGGCAAATTTGACACAGAAGCTTGTCAGTACTGGGACAAGTTTTACGAGGTGCACCAGGACAAGTTCTTCAAAGATCGCAGGTGGTTGTTTTTAGAATTCCCAGAGCTGCTTCCTTCAGGTGACCGAGCCTCAAACTTGTGTCAGGGTCGTCAGCATGAAGCAGCAGTTCCACAACAAAGTCCATCCAGCACCGACACAGAGACCGAACACAACGATCACCACGACAGAAACACGTCTCACCGTCAGGAGTTCTGTCGAGAAGCAGCACAAGAAACAAATGAAGCTGCCACACAGACTTCTACGTTTCCTGGACAGCATGCGTCTTTCAGGATCTTGGAAGTAAAAAAAAAATGCTCATAGATTTTTTATTTAATATTTTTTTATCACATAATTGCGACCAAATGTTCAATAACTGTGTTGACCAATTTGCTTTGGCTTTTTTCTTCCTCACAGGTCGGATGTGGAGTTGGTAACAGTGTGTTTCCCATCGTGAATGAAATCAAGTGAGTGAAGTTTTTTTTTTATAACAATTTAAATGTAATGTTGTGATGGAAGTTTAACATTTCATTATGACTATTGCTGATTGATTAGAGAGCATCTATGGGAATTGTTCTGAGGTATTTACGGTCAGCCTTACATTAGAATAAAGACCAGATTATAGTTTAAAATGGGCAAAGTTGCCATTTAGCAGCTTTCACTTTTGATTTTGGTATTTCTTTTCCTCAGTATATATTTCTAGACAGCTCCAGGAAAGGGATGTAAACGACATTATGTATGCACAGTTCTTGTCCTTGGCATTAAAAAAATTAGAGGCAAAATACAAGTTGAGCTGCAAAACTGCTTCATCAGTGTTTCACCAGTGCTTGTGGTTTTTAGCTTTATTTAGTTGGTTGTTCTATTTTACAGAGAGACCGACTCATTTTTATACTGTTGTGACTTTTCCCCGCGTGCCGTTCAGCTGGTGAAGGTAAGAATTTGGTTCAAAACAACCACAGCTTCACAAAATCCTCAGGTAGTCTCCCATTGTATAGACTGATGAAATGTTTAGACAGATCATTTTAGCTTTTAATGAGGCACTGCATTTTATGTTTTCACATTAAAGTTGCTTATGTTAGTCTTTCAGCATTTCTGAATGATGATCCATTTGCAGCTGAGACCACTGTTCATGTACAAACTAGGCTAACGTGAAAACACTCTGTCTGTATGTGAAGAAACTGAAAGAATCTGGTCATTTGTAGATCATATACACAAATATATTTTTAACAGTTTGACAAATAAATCGTCTTCATCAGTCTGAATACATTTGTATCCCAAAATAATAGGATCTTATTTCTTTTAATTTTCTGTCGTTGAAAATTACAGTGCACATAAATTCCCTGTAGGCAGCCACTTTACATTTACAAGGTTACTTTACATTGTCTGGGAAACTTTTCAGTCACATCATAAAAAATATGATTTAAAAAAGTGTTTACAAGAGAAGAAAAGATAAATACAATTCTTAAAAATCCATGTGAAATGTCAAAATATAATGAAATTATAAAGATGACAACTTAAGCAACTGAACAGTAACCTAAATCCATGTATGAGCTAAAGTTAAGAAGTAAATCTGCCAGTTTACTTTGTGTGAATGTGACTCTGTGGTGGAAGTAGCCTAATTTCTCTGCCTCTCATAGGACCACCCAGACTACGATGACTCTGTGTGTCACGCCTTTGTCCATGACATTTGTGAGGAGATGGCCTCCTTTCCCTTTCCGGCTCAGAGCCTGGACGTTATTCTGGCAGTCTTTGTGCTCTCCTCCATTCATCCAGAGCGGTAGGTGAAGGTTAGAGCACAAAGATGGGAGAGCCCGATGTCATTTATCACCTGCCAGCCCCCTCCCCCCTCGACAACCTCCGTAACCCTCCCAACCCACCCTCACATTCCCCAGGCTTTGTCTGAATGTCATCACAAAACCCAGATCTAAATGTGTATACATACTGTTCTGTGCAATCGAGTGCAATACATCAGCTGTGCAGGGATTTGCCCACAAAGTGAATGTTGTAGTTTATGGGCTGATGTACTACAAATGTACTTAGATTGGCTCTTTAACATTGTCTATTCAAAACATCTCAGCTTGTAATGCTTTGCTCATTTAGCTGTTTGTTACATGTTTTGATGTCTGTGAACATATTCCCATATAGCCTACATTTAGTTCACGGTTGTTTGGATCTTTTATTTGCTGCAAATCTAATATGCAACATTATTAATGCATTATTTGACATTTCATCTGCAGAATGCAAGGAGTTGTGAACCGACTATCTTCATACCTGAAACACGGAGGGATTTTCCTTTTCCGTGATTATGGAAGATACGACCTCTCGCAACTCAGGTTTAAGAAGGGTGAGTGTACACGTGTTGCCGTTTTGTCGTCTTGAGCTATTTTATTATCTATTCTGTATACCTTTGTGTGTGTGTGTGTGTGTGTGTGTGTGTGCTACAGGGATGTGTTTTTGACAATTAAACATATTTTTTTGATCTTCTATTATCAGGACGTTGCTTATCAGAGAATTTCTACACACGTGGAGATGGAACCTGTGTTTATTTTTTCACAAAAGGTATTTGTACCTTTCTATCAAATCTGCATTTTTGTTTTCTGCATGGAGTACGTTGATGTTAACAGCATCACAGCTACTTTTTAGGACATTGAGGTCAATTTCTGGGTTTGAGGGATCTGGTAGAGGTTTATATTCTCCATTCTAAATATTTTATACATGTATGTTGATTCTGGTATTTTTTTTTCCATTATTTCTCCAACAGAATTTTAATCCTGAGTGTTTATAGAAGCCATTTTGCCTCAAAATTGAGGCGAATAATTCAAAAACAATGTAAATATACATTTGATAGTAACTGAATAAGGCTAAAAATATGAAAGGTTCCACTTTTATGCCACTTTGTAACACTTGTAGCATACAACGCATGCACACTAAGACAGTGTTTAAAAATCCAAACAATTACAACAACTGCAAGAGTTTATAGATGATGTCACTATTTTTTTTTGGTCAGATGAAATGTGGACTTTGGGCTGCAGTGTTTTTAAGAACTGAAAATCATCTTTTTTTGGGATGTGTATTTGTTTTATTTTAACAGAAGAGGTCCATGATTTATTTTCCAAAGCTGGACTGGAAGAAATTCAGAATCTGGAGGACAAACGACTACAAGTGAACCGAGGAAAGAAAGTTGTAATGCGGCGGGTGTGGATGCAGAGCAAGTACAGAAAATCATGTCCAAGTTCATCGTCTTGACACCCCGTCAAGTCCAGCTTAATTTTAGGCCTTTTTCCCTTTTTTTTTTTTTTTTACATGTGGTATGTGAACAGCAACAAACTCTATGCAATAAACTGTTGAATCATATTGTCAACATGGGTGTTGTCTGGTTTTATATGTGACGACTATAATATTCAGATATGGATATATTCACTATAGTAAGATAACATTGTCCGGGGTAAACTGAAAAGACTTGAAAAGGTACTTTTGACTGTAATAATGATTAAAATGAAAGCTACTTGTTATGAAAGCCATTTACTGTAAAAAAAAAAAAAATAAATAAATAAAAATGGTTAAAAAAAAAAAAAAGAAAACTCACATTGAAAACTCTGAATTGGTCAAAATCCAAAAGAAATTTAAAAAACATTAAACTTTATGTTACTCATCCAATGGGTTGGGGTTCACTAAACAGACTTTAAAGTGTAATCCTTTTATTGTGATGATGACTTAAATTAAGTTTTTGCAAGAGAATAAAAGATAATATAAGATTAAAAATAAAGGAAAACACTCATGATAAAAACCCCAAGTGTTCAAAAATCCTAAAGAAATGATTTAAAATGAAGTTATGTAATGTTTATGTTCCTATTACAGGGAGTTGAATTATAGTTTTATATAATGAAATTATGTAAGCATTGATTTTAGACTGTGAGTCAGTTAAATACATAAGCTATTAAGTCAAACTTTCTATCTTAATGTAGTGTCATATTTTTGGGGAAGACTGTCTCAGAATTTTTTAGTTAAGCAACAGCTTTGATAAAGCAAACTCAACATCTTTGAGATTTAACTTAGTATGTCCAAATTTATAGTATGTGTATGTTTATTTTTATTAAACTTAACCATATAATTTGCCTGAGTCTGTCAACACAATGACATATTATCTAAAACTTTGTCAAATGAGGCAAAACTGTGATAGTTAGTGGACTTTTTTTGTATTCATTATATTTGAATTTTGTTTTTTTCTTTAGTACTATCAGAGATTATTTCACTTCTTTAAAGAGACTTTTTTCAACTTTTAAACACTATTTTTGATATATACATATTTTATTATCAGTCTAGAATTTGTATTAAAACATATAAGCATGCATAGTAAATGAATGCAGTGGCTGGAATTATGTTATTTTTTATTATTGTTATTTTTAATCTTCATGTTGTCAGTGACGCTGAGAAAAACTATCACCCTCGCGATAAGAATTTTGCACACGATGCATGACGTTTCATATTGAACCACTTGAAGACGGAGAGGTGGCCCCGGAGCCCGGACGCACTGCTGAGGTGTGAAGAGGTTTGTGCCCTACAAACATCATAATTCAACATTTTCACTCGGTGGCAGTCGCCGTGCCAGTGTAAAAAACAACTGTGGTTCACCAGTTGGTTAATTTCTCTGGCCGTGTGAAAGACTAACCGCTGCGGTACCTACACACGAAAAGTAGCTTGATGAGTATCCAAAGTAGTGGAAGTTTGGAGGGGACGCCATCTTTGGTCCCAGCTCTCCACGTCCCCAACACGGACTGTGTTTTCAGCAACATACCACGGCAGGGGTGAAGGCCCAGGAAGGTATAGTGAAACGTTTAAACACGCATATGTCTCGTTTAGGTCATTTTGTGCAAAACGAAGGGGAATTGTGTTAAAATGACCGAGCAAATCTTGGTGGCGAAACCTGCTTGCTAGCTAACGTTACAGTAACGCATCAGCTCCAAAGTCCATTGAGCCTGTTTGGCTAGCTAGTAGCACTGAAGACACAGGACCGTCTCTCTCTGCTCAGGCCAGTGCAGTAACCTTAAGACAAATACGTGCACAATGGCGATAAACCTTTTGCGAGGGCAGAAATGTTAGCCGCTGTAGTCGGTGCATCTTTCATTAAACGTGCTGCCGTTAGGAGAGCAAACACCGGCCAGGTTACCGATAGATGTAAAAATGAATCCGTAAATGCAAGTAGAGACAAGAAGCGATTTCTGGTAATGGTTAACGTTATTGATAGCAAGCAATGTATAGGTGTGCATCGCATCGTTAGCAATCCTTTGTGTGTTGACTGTGGTGTTTATCTGCCATCAGTGTTCACAGGATCTGCATAACTGGCGTTATTTGTCATCTTAACGGTAGAGAACGGTCTTAGATCGGTTTCTAACATGACAGTATTTATCCAACATTAAGTCTATCTGTGGTCTTAAGAGATCCCTTGGCTATAGATGCTAATGCATTGGATGGTAGGTAGCCTGGTTTGACCTTACTCTAAGTAAGTATTGCTAAGTGTTTGTGTGGATGCCCCACAAATATGAAGGGACACTCATGGGATACAAGCTGCTAGAGCTGTGCTGCATGCTAACCACCACGCAATCTAATAACTGTGTAGATGTCACTTAATGTTATTCATGCTTCCTTCCACATCAGTGGGTTATACTGGATATTGTAATGATGGAGGACTTAACTCAGTTTTGGAGAAGCTTCTCCCTCTCTCTGTATTACCAGTGTTACATACACTGATTGACATGAATGAGTGATGGCTGCCTGGCAGTATGACATGTGTAAATACTGAAAGCTGTGAGACTCTTGTCAGTGCAGGTTCTTTTTAAGTTAAACTTGCCAGTGAATGAACCCAGATTCAAGTGGCTCATCAAGCTTATGCCAGAGATTTTTTGAAGACTTTACAAGTGTCTGCCATAAACAGGTGGTCAGTCTGCTGAGCAGCATGGAGTTAAAATGACATCCACAGCAAGAGCTGTAAGGGTTCAACCGCTTGCTCCTGCAGGGGCTTGAATATAGATAATAGTTATGCAGGGAGTCCTTCATGTTTGAAGCTAAAGGAAATCCTTGAGAATCACCACACAGCTCATGTGCATTTATGTCGTGAAACTGGCATAAACATTCTGGGTGAAGTAGGATATATGTTTTGGATGTATTTCAGCAAGACCGAGATTATAATATAAAGCAGCCACAGAAAGATTTTTAAACTACAGCTTCTCACAAAGATGATGTTTTTAATGGGTGCAATCATAGAAGTTAAATGGGGTTGGTTTACCGCCTACAACAACCTTCTAGCACAGTGCTTATGGTGAAATTATGATTAACAACGCTGAACATACCAGTCATTTATTTCCTGCTTGAGTTATACTTGTTAGTCCAGCTGTAGTGAGGGGAAAAGCGAAACATTAATTTGAATAGGTTGGAGATACAGCATGTGTGCTACAGCCGTACACATTTAGTGGTGTTGCGTATATACTCATTACAAGAGTCTTTATAGTTTATGACAGGAAAAATAGCAAATATTGTTTTTTAGCTTTTTGTTTTCCTCTGAAATTGGTGCAGATACGACATGCAGCAAACACAAGCAGTGTTCCTACTCGTATGTTGTGGAAGACGTGCAACTGCAGTAGATGACTTCTTCAGTAACGTAGACTGTAAATTTGATTGGAAGTCACAGACCCATCATAGGAAATTGGACAAGCCTTCTTTGTTGTTTATTAGGAAGAGGAAATTGACTGGTTTCATATTGGTTACTAAGCTTTGTTCTATTAACACACAACCCTCGTGAGTCTGAGCACAGGAGGTAGTGGCATTTAATGTGATTTTAAGGAGTCATCAGGCAAAAAGTGTTAACAAAGGGAAGTTTGCATTGTCACACTAAAGAATATTTGATTACTACCTTTGAATGAAGTGGTTACAGTAAAGGAGAAGTAATGACAAAGCTTTAATGTTGTTAAAAACTGTCACTGTGATGGCAGGTTAGCTGGCGAACAAATTAATCTTCTCCATGGAAATGTATTTTAGTATACCTCAACCTGTTTCTCTTTTTTGTCTGGTTATAACTTCACATGCAGCTCATAGTTGTGGTGCACTGTATTTAAAATTAAAACGTTTTATGCATTAAATACTCAGACCTCAGTTAGATAGGTACTGATTGCAGCTTACATCTTCGTTGCTTGTGTGGTTCTAGACCTGCTATTTCGTTGTATGTTGTTTACTACTCCCTATCCTGTACAAAGTCATATTAGTAGTCAGGATGCTGTCAATAATAAGGACTCAAGAAAACTACATTAGTCACAGGCCTGTTAAATTTGCCAGCAATTCTCATGCCATTTAGCCTGTTAAGGTTATGATTGAACACGGGTAGGGAGTAACAAATTGGGGAAATATGTTGTCATGAAAATTTCTAACGTCTCAATGTTTTGGTGATTTACAGTGAGTACTCTGTTGGCTGGATTCGCGTACAAGTTGAGTTGTTAATAGCACAGTGGTAAGAAAAATATTATCAACTCACTAAATGGTTAAAGTGCTTACAGACTTCCTTTAAACTTTAACGTATAAATACATTTTGCGGCTGTGATTGACTGGAAGGGATTTTAATTGATAGGATGACACTTGATGCTAGTTTTGGACACCTACTTCATCTTCTCAGTACTTATTTGAAAAATGGCGAGCCAGTATTATTAGGCGAGTCTGCTGTATTCTTTCTGCTAAAACCAATTCTTAAGTCGCTTTGTCGTGCACATCAAAATGCGCCTGTGTGCTTGAAAATGAATTGAAAGGAATAACTTAACGGCAGACAATGTGTTTGTTATAGAGGATGTGATGAATTAGTTTTTGTTTAGCTATTGGTGCAAAGGCTTTTTTGTGTTGTGCACAGTCTGATGAACAATAAAACTCTGGGCCTAAATTAAGTCCAGATTCAGTCGAGTTCTAAGATGATTAAAGACTGCGTGTAGGATGTGAAACTCTACGTGTGTGTGCTTTTGTTATTTGCGTTTCTCAACTAGGGAAATTTGACATTACAGCAGTTCAAATAAATGGGATGTTAAGACAACCACATTCTGATTACATCTATTGTTTTGTTGAGTTTCAAGAGGTTTTTGTCTTTGGTTCATCATCTGTCATTTCTGTGTTGGTTGCACAGCTGAAATGCGCTGATGTTCCCTTTGCCTCACAGTTAGCTGGAACCACATTTATCTTGAGAGCATTAAATTGTTTTTATAACATTCCTTTTCCAGTCCGTAAGGCGTATTTCATGTTGTGGTATGGTACTGGGATGTTTTTAGTTAATTGTTAGGCCAGCTACATTAGCAGCTGCTATAGTTGATAGGTGTGTGGCTTTAAGTGGTTATTGTGAGGTATCTGTGCGAATGTTTCGTGCACATTTATCATTTTCCTAATCTTTGTTTGACGACACAGAGGCTTTATTCTTAGCTCCAGTAATTCAGAACAATCAGGACTAGTTTCTCAATGTGTTATGTTTTCCTCCTCTTAAATGGATTTCAAAAATCCTTACCTACTGTAAGCTTACAGTACCAAGGCTCCATAGCCCTTTCAAAATGGTTGTCTCATTGAAGCACAGGTTTGTGAGCAGGCACCTCTGAGTCTGCAGCAACGCTGAAGCCCAAGGAGCTCCTGTATCATTCCCACAGGAGCACAGTATTCAGCATTGCCTAGCAGTTGAAACAAGGCTCTTGGACTCTCGTGACAATATTGTTTGTGGTGTAGATATGCCTGTTACTTCTGAACACGTTCTGTATTTGGGGTTATAACAAATGATTTTGGATCTCCATTATTTGCACTAGCACTAATATGCTGATGCTTGTAGATCTGGTAGTCGCGCAGGAGTAAACATAATAAAGTCTTCCTTATCTCTTTGGTGCTAAATAAATGTATGGTGAAACCTGTCTTGGAAATGCCACTAAGGAATGGGCATAAATCTGATCCTGGCCTATACTCTGGTCTAGACTGAAATACTGTCACCTGTCAGGCTTTAAGTCACATTAATCATAACTGTACTGGAAAGCTCACTGATACTGTGTCATCTGCTCTTGAGTGGGCATTCAAAGGCTTCAATTAAGCTGATCCTTGAATAACTGAGACATACTGTGAATTGTTGCTAATCCTCCCAGGAGCCATGGAGGAGCTGCACAGCCTGGACCCCCGGAGACAGGAGCTGCTGGAGGCACGTTTTATGGGCGGGGTCAGCGGCAGCACTGGGGGCAGCACTGGCAGCACAAGCGGGGGAACCAAAGTGAGTCAATATTTAGCCTGACAAGTCCCCTCAGTAGTTTGTATGTAATAATTAGTCAAAGTAAAATATTTACTGTCTATTGAGAGTTTTACACAAAATTATTAAATATCTTAATAATTATATTTGGAATTGTACAGTTATTTATTATATGAATATTGTTGTTTTTTTAGGGATTGACCAATAATGAATGTTCAAACCACAGTTTTGGAAGTCTAGGATCCTCAAGCGACAAGGAATCTGAGGTAGAGGTCTAAATCTTTTGTTCTGCTATCAAACTTGTTTACACTGATCAAATTTACACAGACTAAGTTAATCATTACATACATTGCATATTTAGTAAATATTTTGTTTACAGCGCTAGTCCATGTTCTTTCTCACTAAAATAAAGCAGAACCTAGTAAATGAGTGGCCGTAGACTGCCAGAGTAGAGTTTTCCTCAACCAAGAAGCAGATCTGCACATTAGGAACCTTGCAAAGTATCATCTGAGCTCTGTCATGGTTTGATATATACACATAATGTCTGCACTTTGTTATAATGACTAAAGCAAAAAATATTCAGCATGTGCTTCCACTGGCAATAACTACTATGAAATAATCAGCGATGACTCATTATGTGCTTATTTTCTTCATTAATCTTAAACATATTCATATTATCCTCAAAATGAAATCATAACTTGTGCTCGTTGGCAAGATGGTTCATGTTTCGTTGAATGTGTCTTTATCCCAAGTTGGATGGGTCGTTATGAAATGTGCTTTCAGGCACAGTCTTGAGTTATGACTTACTTGCATACCACTAATTATTTCATGATCATCCTTGAAAAACAAGCCTCTTTTTAAAAAAAAAAAATCATGAATCTATTGGTAATGGTATGCTGATGTAATGAATGCTCTTTAACTTGTGAACAGAATGTGGTGGTTACAGCCACATGGTCTTTGCCACGGTTGCCGTCTAAAACCCTTTCCTCTCTCACTTAATAGGGGTCAGATGTGAAAAGAGGCGGTTCTCCTGCTTATTCGGTGAGTTTTATAATCAGGTATAAAAACGTAGAGCTATCTTATAATGGCTGTTGCTGTTTTTATTTCATAACTGAAGCCTGCAATATGTAGTGATCCTCTTGGGTTGAGTGATTATGTCAAACATGGTGCCATTTAAAAAAACAAAAAAGGTGGTGGTTGCTTGCACAAGAACTTATGAAACGACCAAATTTTCTCTGGTAAAAATATTGTATTGAAAATATTAGTAATAGTTAAATACAGCAAAGGATTAAATGAATGCAGATGTTTGAATAATTTAGAATAGACTTTAATTGTTCCTAAATTACTTGTAGATCCACTGCTGCCAGCACAGGCATTGATTTGATTTAGATGAAGTCTAAAGATAGCTAAGGTTGGGAAACTGCAGAAAAACAAGACGTAATGTGTAACTGCATATAAAGCAAGTAAAGAACCAAAATAAAGTCTGTAGTTCAGCTAAAACCAGCTGTGGTAACTGTACTCCCATATAGATCATAATTCTTAATCGTTATGATCCAGTGGAACAAAAATGTTAGTCCTATATAGAGACTACAGCAGCAGTCTTAATAAAGGATCAAAATGGTTTTGTTGTGTATTCATTATATTGGAAGATGCTATTAAATCACAATTTCTCTTGCAGACCCCAGAGAAGAAACAGTCTGAAACAACCAGAGGCAGAAAAAGGAAACCTGAGATCCAATCAGAGAGCAGCCAAGGTGAGCCTCTTTTTGTGAAACTGGTTGTGTTTTTGACTGTTGGTTATTGCAGTACTTCTTCCAAATATTTAATAAAGCACAACGTTCTTTTGTCTTCACAGGAAAATCAATTGTGCGGGGACCCAAAATAAGTGATTATTTTGATGTAAGTCTGGTGTAAGATGTTTGATATACTAAAAGGAAGTGTGGGGAAAATAATGTGTGCTATATTAGCGTTTGTTGAACATCTGAGGCATAATAGGTTTTCTGACTGTAAGATAACAGCACTAATGCAAAATGAAAGAGGGGCAAGTCCACTGTTACCAGATGGTAGGCAGCAACTACACTTGAGCTGTCTTTATTTTGTAGTTCCAGGGAGGAAATGGCTCCAGTCCTGTACGGGGTCTCCCACCAGTGATTCGTTCGCCCCAGAACTCACATTCCCACTCTGCTCAGGGCACTGCTGTAAGTTCTGCTGAAACTTGTAATCAAAGCTTTGTAACAATATCTGATGTTGTCCTGTCTTTAAACAAGGGACATATCTTCTTTTGCAGGTTAGACAAAATAGCTCATCTCCTACTAGTCTGTCTTTTGGGGACCACATGACACATCCAAAGCAACTAGCAGTCAAATTTGTTCAGGTGAGAAAAGACTGTTGATATTCCAGCGCGTGCTCTTGAAACACAACTGAGATTCTTGAGCATTTTTTAACGTGTTTCTTTTCCACTCTAGACTGACCTTACAGTGTTGAAACTGGCTGCCCTTGAAAGCACTAAGAATCTAGACCTTGAGAAGAAGGAGGGGAGAATAGACGACTTGCTAAGGGTACGAAGACAATCTTGCTCTGTTTGCTGCCTTGCAGAAAGGCCAGACCGGGTTTGAGATATCACTGTAGTCTTGTTTTGTAATTTCAGAAACCAGCATTCATTTCCGTGTTCTGTCAACATTATAAACATACATTTTGAGCCTGTGAATATTTGGTGGATTGGGAGTACAAGGTAATTTGTATGTCTGCTGATGTACTTGTTTTTTCTCCTGCTTCACAGGCAAACTGTGATCTCAGGAGACAGATAGATGAACAACAAAAATTACTTGAAAAGTTCAAGGAACGCTTGAATAAATGCATCACCATGAGTAAGAAGTTGCTCATAGAAAAGGTAAATGTATTGTTTGTCTGTACCCTGTATTTTTACATTTATATGTGTCAGCGGACCTGAATGCAAACCTGTATTTTATGTTGTTCTTCAGAGTAACCAGGAGAAGCAGGCCTGCCGGGAGAAGAGCATGCAGGATAGACTACGTTTAGGCCATTTCACTACAGTGAGACATGGGGCCTCATTCACAGAGCAGTGGACAGATGGCTATGCCTTTCAAAACCTTGTCAAGTGAGAGTCTTTAATTAGATTGTTTGTGTCCCATTTATTTAATAATATTTGTTCCTTGTTTCCTCATGTTAACTTTATTTATTCTAGGAGCAGCAGTCCTTTTTTTCAGGCATAACCTGTTTAAAATTACTGTTACTTTCACAACTGTGCAGCGTAACTTGCTGTATCATATCAAACCGCAATGCAGGGTAACAGACAAGCAAACTACAAAGCTAACTTGTCTATCCAGCTGTGATAATTGTTGATACTGTCGATGCTTACTTTGAGTCATGAATACAAATAATGTTCTTATCCCGTGTCCATCAACAGACAGCAAGAGTCGATAAACCAACAGCGAGAGGACATCGAGAGGCAGAGAAAACTTCTAGCCAAGAGGAAACCTCCATCTTCCAGCAGCTCCCAAGCACCAACCACAAACTCAGAGCCAAAGCAACGCAAAACCAAGGCAGTGAATGGAGCAGAAAGCGATCCCTTTCTAAAACCCAGCCTACCTCAGCTGTAAGTCAAGGCCTTTGATTATATTACTGTATATGTACCAGGGGCCAGCTCTCCATATGTGGGATGATTGTTAATGATTTGGCATGATGGATTCCTGGCTTGTTTGAAATGGTTTTGGATTGGTTGAAGTACTACCGACACCCTACTCAGCTATGTCAGAGTTGTTGTAACATGGTGGTGTTTCTTTTTTTTGTTTTAACAATGTTTGCTGCACATGGTATAAAAGCACATTGTAAAAACACTAATTTCAGTAAGAATATGAGGTAATCTGTCAGCTACTTTAACCACTCCTATTTTCTTGTTTTGCCAAATGTTCACTATTAGCCTACAGTTAAAGCGAATTGTCTTACTAAATTCCCCAGAGCCCTCTAACAGAGCTCCTGCTCTTTCCATTTAGTCATTCTTCCAGTCGTAAAGTAGCTAATCATGGTTTCCACAGGGGGTCCAAGAACCGAACAAACCCAAATAGTGCAACCATGATCAGCAGATAATGGAAAAGCCAGTTGATCTGGGAACTTGTAATCAACTTAAAGAGAACAGACGCCAGCAGTTCCTAAGACGCTGTATACATGTCAGGGTTTCTTTCAGCTTTATTCTCTTTTACTTCTCTTCTCATAATGACAAGTGAAAGTTGAAATGTTTGTAATATAGAGATATTGTTAAATGCTTTTCCCCCCACATGTCTTTCATCCCAAAAAGGCTGACACTAGCAGAGTACCATGAACAGGAAGAGATCTTCAAACTGCGACTTGGACATCTCAAGAAGGTATGTCAAACGTTGAACCTGCTACACAGAAACAATAACTGTTCAATAGTTTAAAGGTTGTCATTCATCCAGTGGCCAGTTTGTTTGTCATTATGTGCAATAGAACGGGAAAAACTGGGGAACTGGACTGACAGGAAACAGGGGGATTGGACTGAATGTGTTCATTATACTCGTATATATAAGTATAATGAACACATTCAGTCCAATTCCCCTGTTTCCTGTGTAAAACAACTTTTCCTTTCATATCGACTTTCATAACGACTTATAAATCACCCAAAAGGACGGAGTGAGCATGTAGTTAGTCGATTTATTCATTGTTTTCTTGATGAATAAGCATTACAGGAAGCCCCTGATAGACTGTACCAAGTCAGCCGTTAATATTTAATTCAGATCTAGTCATCTGTGTACAAGTGGGTTTTGATGAACTCCTCTCCTTGTAGTCAGTGCTCTGAAGTTCCTTCTGTGCATTTGTGTGTTTGTGTGCTTGAATCATTTATAGGAAGAAGCTGAGATCCAGGCGGAGCTGGAGCGTCTGGAGAGAGTCCGCAACCTTCACATTCGGGAGCTGAAGAGAATAAATAACGAAGACAGCTCCCAGTGAGTCTAAATCAATTTCTTTGACAGATGCTGCAGTGACATTGGAACATGATGTACATGCAAGGCCAGTATCATCCATTGCAGTAATATAAGTAACACTCTGCCTGTTGAATCCTGTTTTGTTACATTGCTCATGCGTTGGTACCACAAAGTTCATGTTTAAGAACTTGTCATTGACACATAGTTCTATATTTGTAATTCTGATTGTTTTATGTACTCTCTTTTTCCATCTAAAGATTTAAAGATCACCCAACGCTGAATGAGCGATATCTGCTCCTGCACCTTCTGGGGAGAGGGGGCTTTAGTGAAGTATACAAGGTAAGTTGTTAAGTGTTTCTCATGATTTACAATCTGAAAAATACTTAGTTGGTGGTGCTTTGCAGATGTAAGGCAACTTCTCTGCGTCTCCGTTGTACAGGCTTTTGACTTGATTGAACAACGATACGCTGCTGTGAAAATCCATCAACTTAACAAGAACTGGAGAGAGGAGAAAAAGGAGAACTATCACAAGTATGTTCCATGTTTATGTGTCGTCTGTTGAAATATTGTACCGCAAAATTATTGGTAGTTGTGATAGACTTAGAAAACTTGTTCCATTGTACGTAGCTTCCAGTGCATTGCGATTTCTCCCCATAACCCCGAGTGTCTGGATATCAGCGCAGAATACAGCAACTGCCCCTTCCTTCCTTGGTTGCTAATAGGAGTATAAATACCGTTCCTTCCACAGGCATGCATGTCGAGAATACCGAATACACAAGGAGCTGGACCATCCCCGGATTGTGAAACTTTACGACTACTTCTCACTGGACACAGACACGTTAGTTACTCACTGCATTCCTCTTCATGCATTTCCAGCTCCTTTCACTTGGTTTCTGTTCGATGTGGGCTGTAATTCTTAATACGGCTTTTATCCATTCGGTAGATTTTGCACCGTTATGGAGTACTGCGAGGGCAATGACTTGGATTTCTACTTGAAGCAGCATAAGCTAATGTCTGAGAAGGAGGCACGGTCCATAGTCATGCAGATTGTGAATGCACTAAAATACCTGAATGAAATCAAACCCCCCATCATCCATTACGACCTTAAACCAGGTAACCATACACTTCTGGACAACTAATGACTCGATACATAATCACTGTAGTCGTGCTGACTTAACGTGCTTTGATTTCAAGGTAATATCTTGTTGGTGGATGGAACAGCCTGTGGGGAAATCAAAATCACTGACTTTGGTCTGTCCAAAATCATGGATGACGACAACTATGGTGTAGATGGGATGGACCTGACATCACAGGGTGCAGGGACCTACTGGTGAGATGAAAGGCTCCACAAACACACTCACTGCACACACAGAAATCTACAGCGGTGGAAATCAGACTCAGATTATTAAGAAAACATGGGAATAACGCATCATGTTTCAAACTGTTATGTATGCAAACCCTTTATAAATAATAAGAACTTATAACATCTGTTAAAGTAACGTCGTGGAGTTAAATGAACAAAAGAGAAATGTTCAAGAAAAGTATATCAATTGTACTTAATTTCAGTACTTGCCTGAATATGCTAAATTACTTAGAACCACTGGATGTGTGTAAAAGACACTAAACTTTTTTTTTTTCTGGTGTCAGGTACTTGCCTCCTGAATGTTTTGTGGTTGGTAAAGAACCTCCAAAGATTTCCAATAAGGTGGATGTGTGGTCAGTGGGTGTCATCTTTTTCCAGTGTCTATATGGAAGGAAGGTAAGGATGGCAATATATTATTGTTATTATTTTTAATATATCTATTTTATGCCTGCTGATAAAGCACTGTCCCTCTTTTTCAGCCTTTTGGCCACAATCAGTCACAACAGGACATCCTGCAGGAGAACACCATACTCAAAGCTACCGACGTTCAGTTCCCTGTAAAGCCTGTTTCCAGTAATGAAGCAAAGGTAGGAGAGCTCTGGCTGTTTTAAAATGTCCTGAGTCATCAAAAAAAAATAAGTTTTATCTTCAAACTGATTAACTTGTTCATTTTTAATGCTCTCCCTCCCTCCTCAGGCTTTCATAAGGCGGTGTCTGGCCTACAGGAAGGAGGACCGGATTGATGTTCACCAGCTGGGAAGTGACCCCTACCTGCTCCCCCACATGCGGAGATCAAGCTCCTCTGGAAATCTGCAGATGAGTGCTGCTGGTTCAAGCCCAGCTTCCTCCAGTATCATCTCATATTGACAGTTTGGAACTGTGACAGAAAGGCAAACTGATGACTGAAGCTGCGTCTGCAGAGCTCCTCAAAAGCTTGGGCTCACGACAGGAGGAACAGTCAGCAACAGAAGGAGCAGGACACAGGTGGGGAGATCTCACCTGGCTTGATCAATGGAGGGACAGTGAAGGGATGTTTTTAAAGACATGGGTAAATGGATCTTTTTAACGGTCCGACAAAAGCACTGAAACTGACTACATACCTTGAAGAAAATGTGACTGGACACTCAGATGTTGCAGATGGATAAAGCCTTAAAGGGCCGAAGGGAGACTTGGCAGCCCGCCATTTAGATTAAATAACATGGTCCTGCCAGGGTGCAAATGATTCAGCTGCTAGAAGTTAATTTACTGTGAGGAGAGGACAGTCATTGTTAAGTAGAACTACAAAGATTTCACTATTGATTTGAATAAATGTTTTGTTTTTCACGATGTTAGGCTTTAATTTGAGTTACTTAGCCATGAGAATGTAATGTGTAGCATACAAGTGGCATCTAGTGTCATGTAGGTTGGGGCAGCATACTTATGTTTAATGCACAAAGTAACCAAATGTAGAAAAATGACAATGTATAAAACCCTATGCAGGAATATTAATTAAATGATGAATTGGAGTCTGTATATGCTGTACAGGAGAATTTTCAAATTTTGAGCTGCAGCAGTAATATGTACAAAGAGTTAAAATTTCCCAGTGTAAAACTAGTTTCCTGGAGTGGTTTCATTTTTGCTGCTTTGTTGCTCTTACTTTTTCAAGGGCTGTATGTTCCACTTCGGGTACAAATTGTACAGTTCTGCTAAGAGTGAATAATAAATGCCAGGAAACTTTTTTTTTTTTCTCCCAGTGAATGGTATTGGAGATCATCACCTGATAATACACTTTCAATTTTAGGGTGCCATCCGCCAGCTTCTGTTTCCTGAGATTATACTGGCACCCTCTGGCTTCGACTGGTACTACAGTGTTACAGGCTTTACGAAGGAGTCAACCACACCAAGAGAAAGACCAGAGGCTGACTTAGAGAAAATACATCAGTTTAATCAAGGCAACGATATCTCACTTTACAAATAATTTTCTGTACAAAATCAAAACAGTTTAATAATGGCTACGGCGCTGCAGCAAGCAAACCTTCTTCTCTAAAGGAAAATCCCCAGTAGTATAAGTAACAGCTCCTTCTCCCCCCTAGTTTAACCCCTAAAGATGCACACTTAAAGTAACCCATTTCTCATATTTTACAACTTGTTTTTGAGCAAAATTATCATACCTATTATTTTAAAGTTGTACTGCAACAGCGTTTAATTCTGCTGAAAGTTTTTTTTGACTATATCTTAATATTTCTTTTGCTGACCAAACAAACTGCTCTTTAGATGCAGTTTTCTTTTGACAAATCATTCTTGGAACAACCTGCTGTTTTTGCTGCAGTTGAGAAGGAACAGCAGTTTAGTTCCAGCATCTCCCTTGAGCTCATACAACAATCTTAACAGTGTGTGTAAGATCAATCTGTCAGCTGAGTGGTGCAGCGAATAGACTTGATACTGTGTAAGGACTTTAGAGCTAGCTTCCTTAAATGCTGTTCTTTGCTAAGATGAGTCCACAGACATGGTGATATTTATCGATCCAGAGGTGGTCGCCGATGATGGGTTGGGGGTTTTGATCAGTGAACTGTTCATTTGGATAGTGGAAGAGGGAGATGTGGTATCCTGTGGTACAGCAGGTGCAGTATTCGCAGAGATGTGGGGAAAAACAAAGTCAGATGGAGGCAGAGTTACACCAGGGACCACACCTGGCAAGTTGAGAGGAGGAAGAGGTGGAAAACCTGCAGAGTACGACAACAAAATAATCTGTTACAGACAACTGCATGTGAAGAAAACGTGCTACCTTAAACATTTTTTCTGACTTTCATGTGCTAATTTGAGCATAGAAACAGTGTTTTCTTAGTGTAATTGTCACTCCTGTTCATACCGGCCCTGAAAAGATCCCTTCCTTACTTACTTTCATTGTCAGTGATTATGGACAAAGGTTACAGTCCTTAAGGTATCGTCCCCCCACTGCAGCTTAACAACAACAAAAATACCCCACGAACTGAACTTCAGACTGGGTCCACACCGTTACCACACCACGGCATTGGGTGAAGGGCATGAAGTGGGTATCTGAGCCGGCGCAAATGCTGGATGCTTCCAACCACATGGTGCGTACAAACACAGCATGGCGAGTCTTGATGCTTAGCAGTGATAAATATACATAAGGTATCATTTGCTTTCTTAGTGGCATCATTATCTCATCAAAGAGTAATAACACAATGAACGTTGATCACTCTGACAGATCCACGCTTTGCATATTGCCAACTTGTGTCCCAGACGGAGGAAAAGGAGCCCAAGTGCCACCATTTGTGGATAAAGCTTACGGGGGTAAAATTTTACTCTGGAAAAGAAAAAAAACCTTGTTGCCAATGAATGACATAGTGATGATGTGCTGCCATACTTTTTTCTATTTATATCCTAGCTCTACAATCACCAGGACGGACATTAGAATACATTTCTGCACAAAAGAGGATTCAATTTTGTGCCTTGTCACTAACAGTGGATGTGCAATATGAAGGGATGTCTTCAGGGCCACTAAGAAGAGGAGGGATGATTATAGTGTATATTCACTTCTACAAATAAGCATAAGGCTGCCAAAATTTTTATCATCAACAAATCCTAAAATATGTTAGTCTGTTTCAGTATTTTTTTTTTAGCTTAGCCAGCCTGTCAGACTCTAATCACCTTACATTAAAACAGCTAGGCACTGTGCTTTCAGGTTAAAGCTAGTCAAACAGGAATACCTACGCTGAATTTTATTAGGAGCTCTGTGGCACAGAGGAATAATATATCAGGCTTAGGCTACACAGAAAAAAAACTTGCGTGTAATCGTTGATCCTTGTTTTTTTTTTGTGGACAGTAAGACAATTTCAAAACCTATCATTGGTAACCTACATAGAGTCCAGAGAATAAAAGTAAATACCTCCATGTTGTAGTCCAACTCCAGGTGGCATTACATGAGCCACCTCTGGCAAGTTGACGTTTAGGTTCGGTAAATTAGGAAAAGGCGGAAGACCTCCACGCATGGGCATTAAGCCTGTGTAATAAAAATGAAGGCAGAACATCATGAAAGTTTGGATTTCACAGACTACAGGTCTTGGGCAACACAGATGCTGAGCTACTAAATCATTTTGCCAACCTGGGATTGTTGGAGCAGGATGGACAGACAGTGGAACACTTGGTGAGGACGTCACCTGGCTGGGCAACGGGACAGTAGGAGCTCCTGAAAAAACAGACCTGTTATTGTTATATCTCATGGTAACAGCACAACAATGAACACACATAGTTATGTTTGTTGAGGCCTGTAACAAATAGATTGTTTTTTCACT
>NW_007577861.1:466440-486425 GCF_000690725.1 Stegastes partitus | reverse complement strand
TGAAAATGTTTGCATTACTGTCACTGCCAGAAGGGGGAGACAAAAGCTCCACACCGCAGGTTTACATTTTACTTGATCTGCACATTAATTTCAGAGCTTGCTCTGCCACAGATCAGTTTAATCACCAAACAGACAGAGATGACTGTACCTGTCTGCAGATGGCTCACGACAGAGGTTGGGTTGGAGCTGACTGACAAGCTGGACAGAGACTGCTCTAATCCAGTCGAAGCAGAATAGGACACAACAACTGGAACAGTTGGAACGACAGCAGAGAGATGGACCTGCTGACCAAAATCACAGTTTATCAGCAAATACAAGCCAGGCGATATTTAAAATAAATAAATTCCAGATGTAATCATTTCTTGAAGATGCTGAGTTACCTCTGTGAAGCCATCTTTAGGTGGAGGTGCTGGTTCATTAGGAGTCTGTGCAGGGAAACGGATCTTCTTACCCTCTGTAGATGGCAGCGTAGGTATCCTGTGCAGGTAGCCATAGCCAATCCCACATCCTAGACTGCAGAGACAGAAATACAACAAAACTGTGACGAGACAACATCCAAACATTTTATAGTATTCTTATTAAAGATAATGTACGTTTGCAGCTTTACACTCTGGTGGATCCAAACGGCTTCACAAAAAACCTGCCGTCGGTGATTGAAAGTCAAGAACTAAAAATAAAACATCTACCAAAACCAAGCCTCCAACTAATCCTGTACTGAGACAGAAGACATTTTTATAAAGTAAAATAACATTTAAAAAAAAAGAAAACAAGTAGCAGTAACCATAAGAACTTAAGAAGCCTTTATTGTTACCATTATGGTATTTCTAATCCATTTAAAATGTTAAGAGAGTTGCAACTGGAACATCAGGTTTTAAGGCAATGTATGTCTCAGCCAGATGAGGCAGCAGAATGAACTCCATCGTGTGTTTTAAAACAATAACATATGAAAATTCACAGCTTTTAACAGGCAACAGAGGCCAAGGTGGGTAGATCATTTTCTTCATACCTGCCCTCTCCACCCCAGTCACAGTTTGGAGTGATGACCACCTCACGGCAGTTGTCCGTGTCCGTGTTGTAAACGTACAGCTTCAGCTCCTTCCCTTCGTGGGTTTCAACGAGCGAGAACAGATCTTCACTCTGTCAAAGAAGCAAAGTCACACACCAACCTCATGCTAGTTTTATTCCAACGTTACTACTCATGAGTAAAGCAGGTACCTCATTCATGACGGTGTCTGCTCCTATGATGTAGTCGGTGTGAGGCCTCAGTCCAGCCAAGGCGGCAGGAGAGTTTGGCTCCACTTCCTGGACTCGTGAAAACAACACGTATGAACACGAGGTCACAGGAATAAGTCAAAAACAAAGCTTCACTCAGACCCGCACACTCACCAAGACGTGCCAAACATTTTCATTGACTCCTTCAAAGCTGCAGAAGCGAATGCTGACCCCCAGCAGCCCCTGGCCCCCCCACATGTTGCTGGGTGTGACAGTGGTCTCCCTCACAGCCAGCGTCTTGCTGCTGTACAGCAGCATCTTGATGGGCTTCTCCACATTAATCTTCAGCAGCTCCTTCAGGGTGTCATTGTCCTTGTTCTATAAGAAATCAATACATGCGAATCTTTGTCGTCACACTTATGGCTGCGTGAGCCCTGAAGCAGGATGTTCTATTATCCCAACTTACCATTCTGGTGTCGCATATTGAGATGATAAAATCAAAGAAAGGCTCCAGTCCTGCACAGTGACCGGGGGAATTCTCTTGCACCTGCAAAATTAAAGAATCATGAGGCCATCACAGGGTTCAAATTAATGAAATAATAACAGAAATCTAAAGTAGGCAGGCGAGGAACTAAGCTGTTTGAGGGAATGGCAGCATGTGCCACGGTGACACCTTTGAAATGGCTCCACATAGGATTAAATTAAATTCTGTATATTTTATGTACTGTAGGTGTCTTTAAATTTAAATCCATGAAGATACACTACTTATTCAAAATAATAAGCAGAGCACAGATAGATGGGAACGTATCAGTCGTAGGAGGGAAAATAAATGATGTCAGTGCCAAAATGTTGTTTATTCACGATTCTTTCAATTACACCTTCAGGTTCTAATCAGTATAATGCCGTTATTAGAAATGTCTCCTGTGAGGTTAAAAGATCCTGGATTAGTAGGCTGGGGATTTATACATCTACAGAAAACTGAAGATTAAGCATCACAAATTTGGAACTCCATCATGTTGCTTGTTTTTTCTTGTGAGGGATCATGCATAAGATTAAACTTAAAACTGATGTCATCGTCATTTGATGCACTGTACCAGAGTTGGGTTAACATCCATCTACAGTCGCCTGGCAGCTCACAATTAACAGACTATTGCACAGCGATGAAAACACCTACATGCCTCATTTCAAATATCAGAAACAGAGGAAACATTTTAGACGTTGACCTCACTCGAACTCTTAAAATCAATGTTTTCCCACCTGGATATCAGGAATGTCTGAGAAGATACAAGACGTATCTCTAATATACTTGACAAACATTATGTGATTTTATCTCTTCAAGCCAAAACAAATTGGATAAAATAATCTGAAAAAGACCCAGCAAGTAATTCAAGAAAAAACATGATAAGAAACTACATTAAAAAGCATCCATCGTCCTTTCTGTTTATGGTGGGACGTCATAATTAATAAATTATTGTTTATTAGAAATAAAGGTTTTTATACACAATTACAAAGCCTGCAATCGTAGTAGCAACACTTCTCATTTATAAAAATATATATGCATGTTAAAATAATACACAGCTGCAAGCAACATAATAGAGTTCAAGAAGTGAGACTGGAAATGACTCATTCTGATTAATCAAATTAATGTCATATATTAACATGTGCTACAGTATTGTTGTTTTTTTTAGATTTTGTTTTAACCCTCCATTTTTCCCCTTAGTTTAATAAGTGCCATTTTATGTCATTATTGTTATTATCATTTGTCTGCACATGTGTATGAAGGTTCACATGTACTTTACAAAACCACCTCATTTGTACAATAATAATATAATAAATACAGTTTTCTAAAAAAAATAAAATGAGAAGGAAAAACATCTTGACAGACAACCTCTGACAAGGGGTTACAGGTAAACACGGCTGTCTATGAAGAGGTAACAGGTAGAACAGGTTGGAGGGGAACTGGTCTAAAACATAAAAGTGATTTAACGCTCTCAAGATGAATCACTAAATAATTGCAACACTCCTGGAAAAAAACAGGCTAATAAGAAGAATTTCAGGTCTACACATTCAGTGAAATCACAAACATCTCTTTTTCTTTCAAACAGGCAAAACCACGTAGTTTTCTTACACCGAGCTGGTGTGAAAGCGCAGGTTTCCATGGTTACTTGAAGCTTGAATTAAGCGCTTATCCAGTTTTTGGAGCAGCCCTACGTTTTGTCTAACTGTCTTTGTCATTCCTTCACAGTTAATTAGCCACACTGGATCTGCCAGCTCACACAGAGGTGGCTGCAATTTACTACGCAGCTATTTTAGCAGATGATCTCATTCAGACTAAATTCTTAGAGTATGTGCAGCAGCTGAGAGCACTTACAGGTGAAGCAGAGAGTCGAGAGGGCTGAAAATATGCTAACAATAAATATAAAGGGAATGAACAGGAAACATTTTAACCACAAAGCAGCTATTTAAGTCCTTAATTCTTGACAATGATTGCAAAAAGCTAATTCAAGCTAATTCTGGCTCCTTATCCTAAACTGAGTTGATGCTCAGCTGGGATCAAACTAAAAAGAAGCGATAGTGGAAATACTGAATTTTATCATAACAATGACACTTAATATTACCATACCTGCTTTTCAATACCTTTAATAAGGTCAGTACTGGCCCGCATACAAATTTTAATGACCTGTTTGCCTTTTAAGTAATTTTTCGACCACAAAATTTGAACAACTTTGAGGTTCGAGGTTCACAAATGTCAATACTTGCTGGCTGTTGTAGTCTTCTTCAGTGAGAAATAATGTATGCTAAGGCTGCTGACACTGTGGCCTTCAACTACAGACACAGCAAACATATATTTTCATTCGTTAATTACTATCTTAATAACTGATTAGTTGTTTGATCTATAAAGTGTAAGAAAATGGTGAAAAATGTTGATACAAAGCCCAAGAAGACATCCTGAAAGGTTTGGTTTTGTTCACAATTTAAAGATATCAGATCAGTTTACTGGCATAGAGGAGTAAAGAAACCAGAAATTATTCAGATTTAATGAGCTGGAATCAGAGAATTTAGACTTTGCACAATACGTAAACCTTTGTTTCAATTTCACACTGTGCTGCAATATGCAATGATGTACAGCTTGACAGTAAAATTAAATCAAATTTAACTGTCATTTTGCTTTTTTTGGGGGGAAATTTATCATTTAGATTAGTTGATTGATTAATCTGTATAACAAGTGATAGATTAAGCAATAGAAAAATTTTGGTTAGTGCCATTTTGAAATTACCAGGAGCATCTTTTTTTTTATATAATATGTTCTGTTAAATAAAAATTAAAAGTCATATGGGACAACACATATGTCAATACCAGTTTACCTGTAAGGGGCCAATATTGGCAGACCAATATATCAATTGGGCTCTATTCTCAACATTAAAATCTTTTATTATAACTTATTTCACTTCTCTGTGTCTACTGAACTTTGGTGGAGAAAAAAAAAACAAAATCCTTTCTGTGGTTTTGACTGTTGGTGAGTCAATACAAGATAATGATGAATAATATTTCAGGCTTGGCTTTAGGCACTGCGTAGTTTTTCCCCTATTTAATTCTAACACTTGAGACAATGATCAGCTGATTTACCTCTGATAAGAGTTAGAGGGGCACCTTTATTTATTTAACATGTAACCACCACAGGAAGGAACGCCCAGTTTCATCAGTCATGCAGTAACCACACCGGTTCTTCTGCCATCATGTAGCTTCAAATTCAACTTCGAAGCTGCTAAAAAAGCATTCAATATGTAAATGACTGTACGTCTAAATACTAAGTAACTGCGTCCAGTGTCTCATGTGAGTTTATTCAGTTCAAACACATGATCGTTGAGTTTCTACCACAACTAGAGCAGCTGTGGGGCGGACCAGCAGCAGCCTTCATATAAAGCACTGACAGTTAGCTCCTGACAAGCTAACTAACACACACACTGAGCTGTTTGATGGGCTTATAAGTGTGAGTGAATCGTCTTCAGCCTCCTGCCAGATATTTACCACAGTACCATGTGAATGTGGATCTCTAGCAGGCAGCAGAGCTCGTCTGCCCAACAGCAAGCTAACGTTAGCACCAGAGCTAGCAGCATCTCAGCCCTCTCAGTCAACACGCTGCGACATGAGAGCGCCTCTTACCCGGAGGACGTGGTACCCTTCAGTCCCTCCACCCGGGATCTCGACGCTCTGGGAACCCCCCATTGTCCCCCCTGAAGCTGCGGGTCGGGGCGGGATACTGCGCTGCTTAGCGGGCGGCTCTGCACCACAGCATGTCGCGGCTCCAGCGGTTCCTGGTTGTCGGTTCTTCCTGGTGCAGCCCTCAGCGGCTGTCTGATGATGATGATGACAGCAGCGGCGAGTGTCTTAAAAAATCCAGTTAATATCCATCCGGATTTACAAATAAATCTACATGTAATGGGCAGTTTTTAAGTCAAGCAAGCCTGGTTTATCAGGAGGAATTTGGACACAATACTTGCAGTGATTTTAGCCAGAGGCGTGTTTTCATCTTTACTCATTGAGGACTTGAATGCACCATGTTCAGGTTATTTCAGGGCAACGTGAACATAAAATGTTTAAAATGCTGAGATCATGTCCACGTTAGCAGCAGAGTAAGTGAAGGTGTTTCTCAGACAGTGTGCCATGGAATCAGTCTTGTTTATAGTATTTACATGACTAGAATCTAACGTTGGAAATGCTTCATACATTTGATTTTATTGTAATTTTGGTAATCACACTCACTCACAGGGATTTTTCAGTTACTGCACCCAGGCTTTAAAACTGTCCTGTCAAATTCAAATCATAATTAAAGCCTCATTTTCATGTATGTACATCTCATCTACATCATCTGTGTTCTCACTGAACATTGATGGGGACTCCTCACACCCTTTACCATAAACTGATTGAACTGCTGCCATCAGCCAAACGTTTCCGGAGCGTTAAAGGAAGAACCTCCAGACTGATCAACAGCTTCATTCCACAAGCTGACAGAATGCTGAACTGCTGATCCGGATATGGAAACACTTTTTTATTTAATTGCTTCTAGTTTTTGGATCCTGCAGACACGCTCTCTCATCTTGTTTGTACTGCTGTTGCATGTACAGCAAGGTGACAATAAACTGGATTTGATCTTGCTCATAATTTTTCCTGAAGCTGCTCCACTCTTTCTTTCTTTTTATGTCTCCACTGATTTTGTATTGATCAGTTGCTTGATTTTTCTCCTTGACTCTGTTTTCTAAATCATGCCAATATAAATAGCTTCATCCACCGTGCATTTGTTGTGTTATTAACTTTTGGTCTTCTCTCTCCTTGAACCTCTTTGCAGGTATTTCTGGTTCTGCAGCTGCACCGGTCTGACCTGCAGCTACTGGTTCCACCAATCAGTCCAGTGTTTGTGTTGTCTTGTTGGTCTCTGCTTTTTTTTTCTCTCTCCCCTTTAGCCTCGCCCTAACCAGTCGAGGCAGATGTCCGCCCTCCCTGAACCCGGTTCTGCTGGAGGTTTGTTTCTCTGAAAAGGGAATTTCTTCTTCACTGTTGTAAATAGTTAGTTAGTTAGTTTGCTGATGCTCATACAATCTGCACCTTAACTGTATATATTGCTATATACTTTTTTAGAGGTTGATATTTTTTGTACTTTGACATTTATTTATCTATTACCTTTTGTGTATCTTTGTAAAATTATTTTATTTTTATTTTACTCTTATTATATTTTTATCTTTATTCTTGGGCGGGAAACTTGCATGTAACAAAAAACAATTTCCCCTCGAGTATAAATAAAGTATTTGTGATTCTGATTCTGATTCTTGGTTTTGTTGGGTTTTCCATGTATAATTCTGTATGGTCTGGTAAATAACCATAATTATTAATACTGTAGGGTCTTAACGATTTAATTTAGTCAATCAAGTTTGTATTTTATACAGTTTTGCAGAGTTTTAACTGTATTGTTTAATATACTCAGGGAACTTCAGATGAAACACATGATCAGAAAAACAGAGAGATAGAGCCACAGCTATTGTTTTTAATTAATGTTCTTACCTTTCTTACAAAAAAAAGAGGTTTCGAGCTATTTATAAAACATGCTGAGCAGTAGCCTCGCTAGTTGTGCCAGAAAACAGTTGGTTTTAATTATTTTAGCTTCACATGGTGCATATTTTGAAATAGATGCACTCGGGGCAGCAGGTGGAGGATGAGGAGGTCAGTAGAGGCTCAACAGCATTTTTTAAAAAATAGTTTTTGCATTTAGGGTCCCAGAAAGGTTCATCTAGCAACTGTTTTACAGAGAAAGTCTAAGTAAAGTCTCAAGTCTGTGAGCTGCAGGCCAGGTCGTGTCTTTATTCAAAAGCAGCTTACCATTAAAAATGTATAATTGCTCTGGAATTTTACCAGGTCAAAACAGGAGATCTGAATATTTGAGTTTTCTAAGCTCACATCTAGGTTACTTGTGTATGAATTTGAGCTAGTGGCACTAACACCTATTTAGAAAATATTGCGCTGTAATCTGATAATCATTTATTTTGCAGATGATCAACTCGTGAAAGATGTTGATTTTATAGAGTGGATTAGTCAGCAGTAAAGTTTGACTGAGCGACATGTGGAGCATTAATTCAACACTTAGTGTGTGATGCATACATCATGAATATACACTTTAACCCTAAGAATTATAGTATAGTAGTGACTTATATTGCAGCTGATATGTGTCCTCTCTTCCTTGATTAATTCCAAATACATGCAGGACTGTTGTGTCTCTGTTTTATTTCCTTATATTTCCTTCCCCTCCTTCACAGACAAAGCCACTCACAAGTACCGTGCCTTCCTCCAGGAAACTGTGGCATCGTGTTGTGTAGCCATTCAGAGTTCTGCCTCCTTTTCTGTAGCTGTTCTTACCTTGTACATCATTTCCTGTCACCATCTGTAACATTAACATGGCTGAGAAATGTCAGTAAAAAACTGCGGTTTTATCTTATAAGTTATTTTTTTTATTCAGATCCCAGATGCTTTCGATTTGGTCGTATAATTATGCCGGAGCAGCCGAGGAAATGTGAAAGAATAAAACTGTCTCTGTGATCAAACGGCGACGATAACGGATATCATCAGCTCAAGTCGTAGATGAATGTTTATGTAATTGAATATCTCTGTCGTGCAGCAGCTCTTATCAAATAATTTGAAGTAAACTTGCACAGCATAGTGATTCACCTCATCAATCATCAGTTATCCCGTCAGTCTCTGTGTCTGTTGGAGCTTCTGGTCCTGATGCTGTCTCTCTGCAGGCTCACTGGAAGATGCTTTAAGCTTAAAATGCTCGGATTCAGGACAGGAGATTGTGCTGTTTTGATCCTGACAAGAACATTTTACTCTTAAAATTATTGCCTGAACTGAAATTGTACTTCAAGTAATCACAGAATAAGGATTTCATTTTACATTTATGTGATCCCAGAAAAAAAAAATTCCATCAAAGGCTTGTCATACAGAGAGGTTTTTAGTTAGTGGTTCTGTGGGTCAGTTCACCACTTTATAAGGTTGTCATGGAATTCTGCACCAATATTCCTGCTCCACAGAATATAAATCTATATAATATAAATAAAACTGTTGTGTTGTTTTCTTGACTTTTCATCTAGTGCCACCAGCAGGTCACGCTTTCACATATCTGGTGAAATATCTTCACATCATAGCAGCGTTCTGACGTCTCCTCTGGGTCCTGCTCAATCAGCAGGTCAACATTTTATCCTAATGACGTTTCCATCTGCCTCAGCTATAGCCTCCTTTGGGCCCAATGGTAATTAGCATAGCTGTAGATATTCAGGCTTATTTCTTGTTCTATCTAAGATCATCTGGATCTGTCTTCTTTTGGCTTTATTCGTGTTATATACAACCAACTGCATACTGCTGCTAATTTGTCTTTTTTATTTATCGCGGACATAAACAACATATATGACTCAAATCATTCATTGTTCTTAACAATTCTTTATATCCGTTATTTACTACCAGTTAGAAATATACTTTACATGGTGACACTTGCTCTTTGAAGAAGCAGATAAATAAACTCTGTATTTCAGCAGCAGCTTGCTGACGCCTTAAAACTCTGCGATCACTGTTCTGGATAGCTCTCTCAGATTTATATTTCTTCAGTCCCACAAGGAATTTACAACTAAAGCTGCAAAGAAGTGCAGTGTCCTTTTGTTTGGGCTTTTTCTTCCTCTTTTCTTTTACCACAGACACCCAGTATGTGATGGCAGAGAAGACATTAGCACACACTCTCCCCACGCACACACACTACATTTCCACACAGTAAGAAAAGGCAAAGCGACAAACATCATAAGCCGTTACTGTCAGGGTTAGTTGCTTAATGCCCCTGCATCTGTGAGAGGTCAGTTTTTGCAGCATGAAAAGGTTGTCTAATAAATGCATGCTCTCCACCGACATAATGTTGTCTGCCGTGCTGGGAGGCAGAGATAAAACGCTAAGTGAATTAGAAAGGCCTCTATTAGGATGACAGAGCAGCAGAGCCAAACACCGGCGCAGGTAGTTATCACATTGTTATTATTGCTGTTGATCATTTTAATTTTAGAGACATCAAACACATGTTTCCAGTCCTGCGTTGCCCAATAGTTTCCTATTCAAGAGAAAGAACGTCTCAGTGTTCCTGCAGAAAACAGCAAATCGCGTTTGAAGGCTTTGCAGCACCAGATTACCGTCACGTTGCTGTGAGGTTGTTTTGTTCATTTAGCATGCGTGATAGCAATCACCACACAGAGACTTGGTAAGCTGCAGTGTAATTGCTCCAGGGCTCATGCTTATTCCTTTAGAAAATGTCCAACAGAGACATTTACTAGCAGCCTTTCAACTTTAACAAGCGCCACATTAGGTTTACACTCCCCAGCCATGGAGACAGGCAAGTTACAGTGTGTGGACTATTAATCTCCTGCTTAAAATTTACTTACTGCCAAGATTAATCAAGTTGTGGACACGCAGTCAATAGGAGGAGGCTATTTAGATAAGTGTAACCCATTATAATTACTTTAAAAGTCAGAGGCCTTAAGGTGTTATAATTGATTCTGTTATCACGGTTTTGTCGAGCACTGCTGCTGTTGAGCTTGAATTTAAGAGGAAAATGCACAGGTTGGAGAGGCACATAAACACCCAATATAGAAGAAGAACACATTTATTCTTTTCCTTTTAAACTAATCAAGCGAAAATGCTGCTAAGATACTCTTAATATGAGGTAACAGGTTAAGAATAAAGCAGTTGTTCAGAGGATAAACTGTGGTTATAGCTGCATGTGTGTGTGAATGGTGTGTGCAGAAGAAGGGGGAAGGGCTGGCAAGCAGCCCGCAGTCAATATCATCATCATCATTTCATTAGACTTGCCTCACACAATGGGAACGTCAGTATCTATCAGGAAGCTAATGTGGCAGTGATTCCCAGGGGCGGGAGATATATTTGGCACATCGGGAAACCACTGACAAGATTCATAGATGTATAAGAGAGAGGAGTAACACAGCTGAGGAGGGATAGATGGGCGAGCCGCCTATTGTGTGCGTGAGAGTAGAAAGTTTTTACCTCGAAATATTCAACCAAACAAAAATGTGTCAGTTATGGAAATGAAATGAGCGCAGGGTGAGAGGTTATGCAATGAGCCTCGTAAATGTGATCGTCTTTGTTGCAGTATTATAATGAATCCTTTGTGTGTGAGTGTGTGTGTGTGTGTGTGTGTGTGTGTGTGTGTGTGTGTGTGTGTGTGCCAGGTGTGAAATGGAGGGTGAACAGACTAGTGCAGAGACAGACATTAAGTGTTTCACAGTCTGGTGTTTTAGAGTCGGCCCAGCCAACCTCCAGAGACTGCTGCAAAAACAGAGCTGCTTCGTCTCCCTATTATTTTACAGCCCTGATCTCCACTTTATCAACTTTAATTATGACTATAGTTAAAATTGATGGAGATACTGATATCAGATTAAAGTGCCTTCAAACACTAAATATTGATCTTACAGCCTAAATCAGCGATAAATCTGCTCTTTCCACACATTTTTAACCATCACCCTCACCAGCAGGATTAATTTGATGAAATATTTTTGCATTATTCCGGATAAACTGGCTGATATTTTGTTGACTGATCCCGTGGCTGTGCTCGAGGCCATTCGTTCATGTCCAGAGTTACTAGACTGTGACAAACTACAGGAGCTGAAGACCAGGTTTCATTTGCATTTAATCATTACAATATTCTCCAGCACCTGCTTCCAAATTAGCCATGTTATTACGCTTTGGCACATTTAACCTTCAGTGACACGACTGCCCGTAGCGCAACAAACAAAATATCACTCTCTCCGCAGACGTGGCAAGAAGTCAAAGGTTATTATTTCTATTAGCCCATTATGAGCGGTTATTCCTTTAATCCTCTGTTGCCTGTAACTTCACAAAGCAGCCATTGACATCAGGTCTGTAATGATCGCTGCACTGAAGCATGAAACAAAGAAACAGCGTCTGTGGAGGAAGGGAGGAGAGCTACTGAAACAGTCGGTCCTCCTATGGCTGCGCCGAAATAAAACACAGCCAAGCACAGCCTTGGAATAGGCTCTGCAGGAGGAGAAAAAATGTTAAGAGATCACAGTCTAATGCATTTTATGACAAAAGTGTGAGTAATGAGGGAAGCGGAGGGATTGGCAGGAGGTGCTCATGAAATCTCAGCTGTGAGATGATCAGCCAATAAAAAGTCCCTCCTGGGTGATTAATCTGACCAGTGGTTGGTGACAGCTAAGTGGATTGAAAAGATGTACCAGAAAAAGAAAAAAAAAAGAAAGTAAAAATAGATTACATGCACTTTTACCCCAGCCTGCCCCTTACTGCAGGATTATATAGATAGATGACAATTTAAAGGGAAAATCAACATAAAGTGTCGCTGTGTGCCACCAGAGCAGCTTGGCTTGATTCTCCAAGCCTCTAAAACCAGGGGTCTCCAATCCTGGTCCTCGAGAGCCACAGTCCTGCATGTTTTAGATGTTTCCCTCTTCCAGTACACCTGGTTCAAATGATCAGGATCATTATCAGGCTTCTGCAGAGGTTGATGATGAGCTGATCATTTGAAGGATTGGAGACCCCTGCTCTAAACTCTCCCTCATTTGGTGTTTTGATGATGTTTCCTGGGGAGCAGTCAGTCCCAAATCTCCCATAGGTGTTTAATTTGGTTGAGATCTGGTGACTGTGATATGAGTCACATCATTTTCATGCTCACCAAACCATCCCGTGACCCCTGGTGCCCTCAGGAGGAGCCCGCCCCCATTAAATGCTTCATCAGAGGATGAAGACGATCACTCAGATTTGCCTTTGCATTGATTTGCAGTGATTTGTCCCTAATAGGGAACAAGCGGATCCAAACTATGCCATAAAAATGTCCCCTGCAGCACAACAGACCCACCTGACTGTTGGGGTCAAGGGTTCAGGCCTTTCCTCTGTACATAGATAATGTCCAAGACTGATTAATGACCAGATTATGACTCTTTTTCCATATATTGAATTCAGCTGTGTAATGATTGGACATCGGCACAGAAATGATCTTCTCTTGTCAGTTTGTGACGGATGAACAGTGGGTTTCTTTGATGTTGTGTTTGGGGTCCTGGAGGCCTGTTTTACCAAATCAGACAGCAAACTGAGCATTGTTTCATCAGCCTCAGATGTTTTCCAAATTTTATGAGAACTGTATATGAAGATGATTCTAAAATCAAGGGGTGGGACATCTATATATATAAATATCTATACAGCATTATATTGTATCAGTTCTTCTTGTGATAAATTGTTGATACTCGATACCAAATAGTGGCTTTTTTTTTTTAGAACATGCAGACACTGTAAATGGATTTGACTCACGAGAGTTTCTACTTCATTACTCACTTTTAATATTTATTTTATTGCTATTTTATTATTTATTATATCACCTTTTAACTTTTCTTTTCTTAGACGGTGACCATATTAGCTGCTACAAAGATGATGCCAAACAAAATGTCCTTGTATTTTTTGTACAATAAAAATAAAGCTTCTTGTTACTCCTCATGGTGATACTTTTTAAGTGACTGAAGGTGAAGGGAATGTAATTAACTTGTGGTGAAGAAGAAACTCAAGGGGGGAACATGGCAGACACTGGAGGAAAGCAAATCAGAATGATTATTAAAACTGATCAGTAATGATAATACACACAGACGGACACCACAGTGCATTGAATAGACACATAATTCCCACTTTTTGTCTGTTTAGGGGTGTTTTTTGTTCTTCAGCTACACATTTACTGTGATGTATGGTAGATAATTGTCTTCATTGTGTCGTAGAATTACTGTATGGTATCGTGATCATATTTTCTGTGTTGCTGTCTGATTCATACACCGACACTCTGAACAAAAATGACACATCTGACCCATCAAACTGTCCTATAACTGACCCAAAGGTAATAACACGATATAGGAAGGGATTTCTTTATCTGTGGATTCCTTTTTGGCGAACAAGACAAACATATAAAACAATGCTTTGTGGTCATCTCCGTATTTTGTCACCTTATTTAGTTGTTGTACAGTTAAAGACTCTTTCGCTTTTTCTAGTATTCTTGCATATAAAACTGGATTCAGTGGAATCCCAAACAATAAGAAGGTAAATCCAGTGTCACCTAAAATTAAAGAGGCTCATATATTTATTTCTAAAGTTCCCAAGTCTTTTTAGACAAACGGCAAATGATTGTGCCACAGATGTTCTACAGCTCATGTCTTTATTAGTGTCGTGGATACACCAGTAATACTCTGCAAATGATTCGTTAAAGTGCCTACACTGAATACAACAAGGGACGTCTCATCCCACTAATTCAGGAATGTACAATTGTTCAATAAATCTTATTACAATAGCAAACTCTGTGCATTTCATTGTTCAAGCAAAAGGCTTAATGATAAATAATCCCAGTTTGTCACATAGATTTTTCTCAACATAAAATTGTGCCTACAGTTAAGTTAGCATGTTAAGACAAAGGAAATTTTGCATATTATAGTATAACTCCACCTAACACATTATAATACAGACAATCATATGTCCCTAGAATAAAAGCTGCCCCATGATCATGGTTTAGCGTTGTTGTGCTTTTTGTCATTAACGAAGCACAGGCAGCGGCGGCGGCAGCAGCTGCAGCCGCACCGCCAGTCAGTCCTCCCACGTGTAGCCGAGTGTCTGGACAACATTCAGTCAGTGAATCACAACGACATCGCACAGTTACACAACATAGATTGCACTAACGTTAAAGGCGGTAAATTAAGTACTCTTATATAAACATCTGAATCCTTCCTTAAGGGAGAATAAGGGCCACGTACGTATTCATAAATGTAACTTAACCCTTCTTTGGTTCACAAATACACTAAAAGATGTAAATGTTATTCAAAACATTGCGATATAATACAGCAGAGATTCCAAACAGCAGGGAGGTTACGTTACAAATGGAACAGAACAGCGGATCGTCACAATTATAATCTCTCAATATAAATAAAGTGATTCATCTATCACAGACTGTACTTTATGGTCGATTTACATATAGGATTTTCTCACTGTAAAACTAGGACACATTTGGCACGAAGGCAATTTAACAATACTTTACACAGTCTACACAAAGATGTCTAAAAACACAGCAATCAAGTACAGTGACTGTGCTATATGTTCCCACGTATGTAATATCAAAGGGAAAGAACAGCTACAATGTTGTGGTGCATCTGGCTTGATAATTACCATATATATAATAATAATAATAATTAGCTTATATTAATGCTGTTTATGTCAATATTTTCTACACTGTGCTTTGTGGAAAAATATTTGGATTTCATTCTGTTTTTAATACCAACCAACAGTAATATTTTTATAGCTGCTTCATACAGAATCATGTCGTGTTCAGATATTCTTGCCACTGCATATTTCCATAAAACTCACCACATTACCACCGTATCAATCTCTTTCCACCTCACATATGTCTTAGCAAGAACACCACTGTGCTTTGTTCTTTTTTTTTTTTTTTTATCCTGGTGTGCTAATGTTTTAAATATACTGTTGCTAAAGACAGAAGAGACGGGAACACACGGGGCGTATCGTTATTCGTATGTGCACTGCCGGAAAAGATCCGTAAGCAAAAAAATCTCAACGTCTTTATGAGACAAAGGGGACACGAAGCCAAGCTCAAGGCTCTCCAGAGTTGGAAAAGACAAATGTTTGGAGGGAAAGAAAAAGGTTTTATTACGCAGGTGTGGCTCTTACAGGTCGTGGCCCAGTCGCTCGATCTCCTCCACCAGGAAGTCGATGTCTGACCTGGTGGCGGCGGGGTTGGAGATCACCATGCGGAAGAAGTTGACTTTGTCTCCCTGTGGCTGGTAACCCACCATCGTGGTCCCCGACTCCATCATCATGGCCTTGATCTTTGGGGCCACCTGTTGCAGAAAATGTGCAGAATTCAGAACTTTGCTTGAAGCATACACAATCGTGCTTTACTTTACTGTACAAATTGGTGAATCCAAGCATTTAAAATACTCAATCAATCCAATAGACTAGGGGAACAAGAAATGAACTAGAAATGAAGCCTAAAAAGGAGATTAATGAGTCATTACCTTGTGCAACCTCTCCCGCCTCTCTTCGCCATCAGGCAGACCTCGCAGGCTCGGTGGAAAGTACCAGAAGCAGACATTAGTGTGCTGCGGCTGATAAGAGAAAATGGGAACAACATTTGCAGTGAGCGCCGACAAAAACTGCCTTCTGTAACTTCAGCGTTTTCTTGTCAACGTGTCAGCAAGGCAAAATGAGCCGATCAATCCTAAAACCAAGTCAAGATATGAAACTCGACATTACGGTGGTAAAAAAAATAAAATAAAATCTGGGTTTTGTAAAGCAGGACAGCAGCTCAGATAAAAACAGAGTGATTGTTGCTGCAGCTGATAATCTGAGTTTGCACTGCAGTGAACGTTCATTTGAGAAAGAAGAGCTCATTTGCAAAAACAGATAACTCCATTTATTGTTATTTTTTTGTTGTTTGCTTGAGATAATACCAAACTGAAGTTGAGTGGGTTTGACTCAGTAGAAATGACAAAAATAGAGATAACTGAAGTTTGATTAATATTGTTTCAGGTAGATGATGGAAAAATGGGTTTTCTGAAGGTTTGTGAAGATGGAGTTTGCAAATGAACTCTTCAAATATTTGTGGGAACAATCCTCTCACCTCGCTGTTGAACACCATCTCAAAGCCCTCTCGGTTTTTTATTTTATTGTAGAGGTACGCTGACAGATCCAGGCACTTGTCGATATGCTGCTCAAATCCTACTGTTCCCTTTTAGGTAGAAAAAAAAGAAGAATTGTTACCATCATGTTCTGCAGAACCGATAGAAGCAGTGAGTTCATACATAAAAACACACCTTTGCCTTCCACATGAGCCAGAACTTGAAGATATCGACATGCCGCCCACACTGGATGGCCTTGTCGCCTGTGTCATATGTAACATCGTACTGTTTGTCCGGCTGGAAAAGGTATCCAGCACACATGGAGTTGCAGCCTTGTAATAACCCCTGCAACGGAAACGATTGCAATGAGAGATGATGCGTTTTTTTTAGTAAAAAGCTGCTGTTGGTGTGCAGAGGCGGTGCTGTGTGGAGCAGGAAAGTGGAAATCACACTCTCACCCTCTCTCTGACCAGAATGGCAGAGCACTGCAGCGGCACTCCCATCATCTTATGAGGGTTCCAGGTGACTGAGTTGGCCCTGTGCAGATATTGAAACAGTAAACACAGCTCTGTGAAGGATGTGTGCGAGTGTGTTTATCGCGTCTGGGAACAGAAAAAGTAATCTGAGAAAGACGCCGATCCTCTCAGGAACTGATTCAATCCAAATAACTCTGCATATTTGTCTTTTGAAAGATAAGATTTAAGACATCTGTGGCGATGGGAGCCGACTACAGCTGTGAGATTTTACCTTTTTCTTTTAGTCCCAGGCAAACCGTAAGTTGTGTATTGTAAGACACAGCAGGTTTTTTTGTTTGGCACATTAAAAGTGTGTTAGGGTTAGGGACTGGATTAAAACAGTTTCTGGCTCCTATACATTTCTAAAAAAAGATGACACAGCTTTTGAATCTGCCAACAGATTGTAGTGTGCAGAGAGTTCAAGGTCCGTAATTACCTGAAATTAAGAATGGTTATGTTTTGTTTCAGTTTTTTTTAAAACCTTAGAATGAGTCTTTTTTTTTAACTGAATCCACCTTGTTGCTGTGTTTCTATAGCAGCCCAGAATGTGTTTTCACAGCAGGTTTTCCAACATGCTTGCAAAGGAGGGTGAAGGGAGGAATATTCAGCTGGTAGCAATCTGCAGAAGCACCAATAGATGCCACTAAATCCTGCACACTGGACCTTTAAGGCTTACAAAAGCCTTCACTTACTCTGTTGTCTCTCAAACACATGAGTGTCAGAGCTTTGTAACTTTCTCTCTCTCTCACTGTTTCCTATTTCCCTCCCTGTCCTCTTTTATCACTCAGGCTTCTCTGTGCTGGACCATCAGCCATGCTGGGACATCTCTCCTGGGCTAGATGTCTCTTTTAAGACACGTTTGATCTGACTCTTTGTTCTTGAGGAGATTCAACTTGTCCTCTGGCCTCTCTCTCCCTTCCTGGAGTTTTTTCCTGCTATGTGTGTTTCATCATCCTGACTGTCCAGACTGTCAATTTAGTTTGTTGCTTTTTTATGTACACATGACATCTATTGCAGGTGTGTCCACCTTGGAGGAGGGACCCCTTCTCTGTTTAAAGTTTCTTCTTTTTTGTGTGTGTGCCAGTGGAGACAATGGAAAATGTATGAAGCAACTGTTTTGCCATCGACACACCAGATTATTGTTACTGTGGTACTGATAATGTCTTTAGAACTGTTCACATGATGTCTAGTTTGTCAAATGTGATTCAGAAAGGGCTGATAACACTCAAACCAAAGCTAACACTGATGTTAACATGATCATGTGCTGCATTCATTTACCTCTCCACTCCGTTCAGCTTGTGTCTGTGTTTCCTGGACATCAGCAAACCTCCTCCCCAGGCTCCCTGCAAAGAACACAACATGGACATCATCCCTAAGATGCAGATATTGATCACAGCGGCGCAACAGAGAGCTGATATTTACAGCTGGTATTCATTTTTATATTGGAAATTATCAGTTTTCGCTTACATCCACATGAAGCCACATGTTGTACTTTTCGCAGATGTCTGCAATTTCGTTGATGGGATCAAAGGCTCCGTAGACGGTGGTCCCAGCGGTGGCATTCACAAACATGGGAACATACCCCTGCAAGCCAGACGCAGAGAAAAAGAACAATTCTGGGTTGAATTCTAGTGGTTATGTTGTTGTTCTCCCTGTGATTGTTGACATCAAAGCGATGGGTTAAAGCACATTTCTCAAATAATGCCCTCCTCCCTATTGTTGAGGCCGAATTGCTTCCCCGTCTGCACTTCACTTCGCCTTTGAAGAAAGACTTCCAGGAGAGGTACTTTAGACCAGAGCAGCTTCGCATGTGAACAGACAGCAGCATTAACCTTATTGAAATGGCCTCACTGCTCCGGCACACTGTTTCCCCCACAGCTCACACTGTATTAGTGTCTCTCATTGTACGGAGTAACTGATAGAAGGAAATAAACAAGTTAGAAAGGCGACGTCTGAGTCGCTGCTGCTGACATTTACCTTTTGCTTGGCCGCTATTACTTTGGCTTCCAAATCAGCAGGAATGACTCTCCCTCTGGAAAATAAGCAAACATAAGTCATCCAGATTATTTAACATTTTATCAAGCTGCGTGCTTGTAGGTTAAACTCAAAGCAAACCTCTCATCTGTGTTCAAAAGGATCAGGTTCTCTGTTCCGAAGCCCAGAGCTGCACTGGCCTTCTTGATGGAGTAGTGGCTCTGCAGTAACAGAAGGTCGTCGGTCACAATTCATGTTGGGGGGACATTAATTGACATAAATTAGGATCAGTAACAGAGAGACGGAGTTGGACTGACGTGCTCTGAGGTGAAGAGGATCAGTCTGGGTGCAGCCGCCATTCCTTTGGTCTTGACTTCGGGGAAGTACTTGTATCTGGCGATCATCACGCTGTACATGTTGGAGATGGCTCCTCCTGTAAAATCCCACAGAGTGCTGCAATGAAGCTCACATTTGAAGTATTTTATGCTTCTTCTCTACATTTTAAAAGACAAAAATGACACTTTTTCCTCCACTACTGGTATTTGTCGGCCTTATTTCCAAGTTTGCAGATTCATATGGATAATATAAATATAATTAAGAAATAAATTGTGCTTCATATGCTTCAGCAGTTTAAAAAGTAGTTCAGATGAGCTCTGCCTATACTTCTTGCTACATTAAAGGGATGCTCACACACTGATGCACCAATAATTATGATCCAAATGCATTGTATAGTCTTCAGAAATGGGCCGCTTTACATAATGAGTACTTTGCTATATTTTGATCTCAACCATGTAGCAGTGGATGATACAAATTCACAGCTACAGGACAGAACATACAGTAGGTACGTCTGTGAAAACAAAGCATAATAACAAGAGGTTGTATGAAGGCTTTGATCCTATTCAGCCACTTCCTGAGCTCCTATTACAAGTTGATCATTGGTTGCGCTTTTACCTGGAGAAAATATTCCATCACCCTCTCCATCCGGCCAGCCAATGATCTCTCTCATCTTTTTCAGTGTCAGCTGCTCCATTAGCACGAAAACAGGGGCGATCTC